>NC_045581.1:7487500-7507630 GCF_009819795.1 Aythya fuligula
GGGTCCCTTATGATTTTTTCAGAATTACAGGGCTTTTTGTGAGTCTTTGCCTTTATGTCAAATCATATCAAAGTCACAACCTTGGTGGCAAAGTGATGGAGCAGGGTTTAGGAGAAATGTATCATCGAAGCGCCCTGTGTGAGCATGTATCTGAAAATGGCAGCAGTGGGCATGTAAGGGGTATTCTGTTTCAGGTTTAGGGACAGTTTATTGTATTTCTGGAGCTTTTGCCTGTGGTTTTGCTGTCAGTTGAGTCTTTAGACCTTGCAGCCTTCTAGTCTTGATGTCCTTGAAATGACATATTAGAAGTATGTTTATGAGGTGTTGCTAGGTAGTTGTATTTAGGAAACAGTTGAGCATGGTTCCTTGACCGCGTAAGTGCAGTACTGCCAAGAGACTGAGCAGGGTCACCTTCTTGATCACTGAAGAATAAGTCTGTTTGGGCCCATTTCGGCGCGGCGCCGCCCGGGCCCATTTCGGCGCGGCGCCGCCCGGGCCCATTTCGGCGCGGCGCCGCCCGGGCCCATTTCGGCGCGGCGCCGCCCGGGCCCATTTCGGCGCGGCGCCGCCCGGGCCCATTTCGGCGCGGCGCCGCCCGGGCCCATTACTCAGGTGGAGCTACTGAGCAGGTGAGGTAAAGGAACCGGGAACAGAGAAGTATTGCACAATGGTATGTTGCATTAGTTGTAGTGTGCGTTGTGCAGGACATGGGTATTAGGGCTTGCATGGTAGTGAATGCTGGTTCTCTGTGTTTACAGATGGGGATGAGCCTGTTTAAACTAATTCCAGTTCAAAAAGTTTCAGTTATTAGCTTGGTGATATTGTCAATTCAATATTAAAACCTGCAGAATAAGCCAAAGGCGGTTTTTGCTTCTAGAATCACTGCAAATATTTGGTCTGCTCTCTGCATGCTTTTGAGATAAAGTTTATTTAAAAAAAAGAAACAAAAAGAAAAACAGCTACTTCTCTTGCTCTATTTCTACTTTCTTGTGCTTTGCCCCTCCCCTTTCCCAGGTGATTGGGTTTGGGTGCTGGGCGGGGCCAAAAGGTATATGAGCCCCAGGCATGGCATCAGAGTGCTCCTTCTGCCTGGGCTGCTCTTTGGGGGCAGTGCTTTGTGTTTCCTTCAGTCAGTTGCAGGGTTCTTTAGGTGGGTCAGAGTCTATGGACTGATGCATTTTCAAGTAGAAACCGGTACGCATATCTTTTCGAGGTGGCAACTGGTAGGATCTGTCATAGTAAAGCAATCTAAGTAGTAGGTGCCTGTATTGCACGCAGCTCTTCCTCAGGTGAGTAGTTATTACAGCAGTTTTACGGATAGTATGGCGATGTTATTTTGTGTGTTTGCTTTGTGTTTCTGGGTCCCTTATGATTTTTTGCAGAATTACAGGGCTTTTTGTGAGTCTTTGCCTATATGTCAAATCATATCAAAGTCACAACCTTGGTGGCAAAGTGATGGAGCAGGGTTTAGGAGAAATGTATCATCGAAGCGCCCTGTGTGAGCATGTATCTGAAAATGGCAGCAGTGGGCATGTAAGGGGTATTCTGTTTCAGGTTTAGGGACAGTTTATTGTATTTCTGGAGCTTTTGCCTGTGGTTTTGCTGTCAGTTGAGTCTTTAGACCTTGCAGCCTTCTAGTCTTGATGTCCTTGAAATGACATATTAGAAGTATGTTTATGAGGTGTTGCTAGGTAGTTGTATTTAGGAAACAGTTGAGCATGGTTCCTTGACCGCGTAAGTGCAGTACTGCCAAGAGACTGAGCAGGGTCACCTTCTTGATCACTGAAGAATAAGTCTGTTTGGGCCCATTTCGGCGCGGCGCCGCCCGGGCCCATTTCGGCGCGGCGCCGCCCGGGCCCATTTCGGCGCGGCGCCGCCCGGGCCCATTTCGGCGCGGCGCCGCCCGGGCCCATTTCGGCGCGGCGCCGCCCGGGCCCATTTCGGCGCGGCGCCGCCCGGGCCCATTTCGGCGCGGCGCCGCCCGGGCCCATTTCGGCGCGGCGCCGCCCGGGCCCATTTCGGCGCGGCGCCGCCCGGGCCCATTTCGGCGCGGCGCCGCCCGGGCCCATTACTCAGGTGGAGCTACTGAGCAGGTGAGGTAAAGGAACCGGGAACAGAGAAGTATTGCACAATGGTATGTTGCATTAGTTGTAGTGTGCGTTGTGCAGGACATGGGTATTAGGGCTTGCATGGTAGTGAATGCTGGTTCTCTGTGTTTACAGATAGGGATGAGCCTGTGTAAAGTAATTCCAGTTCAAAAAGTTTCAGTTATTAGCTTGGTGATATTGTCCATTCAATATTAAAACCTGCAGAATAAGCCAAAGGCGGTTTTTGCTTCTAGAATCACTGCAAATATTTGGTCTGCTCTCTGCATGCTTTTGAGATAAAGTTTATTTAAAAAAAGAAACAAAAAGAAAAACAGCTACTTCTCTTGCTCTATTTCTACTTTCTTGTGCTTTGCCCCTCCCCTTTCCCAGGTGATTGGGTTTGGGTGCTGGGCAGGGCCAAAAGGTATATGAGCCCCAGCCATGGCATCAGAGTGCTCCTTCTGCCTGGGCTGCTCTTTGGGGGCAGTGCTTTGTGTTTCCTTCAGTCAGTTGCAGGGTTCTTTAGGTGGGTCAGAGTCTATGGACTGATGCATTTTCAAGTAGAAACCGGTACGCATATCTTTTCGAGGTGGCAACTGGTAGGATCTGTCATAGTAAAGCAATCTAAGTAGTAGGTGCCTGTATTGCACGCAGCTCTTCCTCAGGTGAGTAGTTATTACAGCAGTTTTACGGATAGTATGGCGATGTTATTTTGTGTGTTTGCTTTGTGGTTTCTGGGTCCCTTATGATTTTTGCAGAATTACAGGGCTTTTTGTGAGTCTTTGCCTATATGTCAAATCATATCAAAGTCACAACCTTGGTGGCAAAGTGATGGAGCAGGGTTTAGGAGAAATGTATCATCGAAGCGCCCTGTGTGAGCATGTATCTGAAAATGGCAGCAGTGGGCATGTAAGGGGTATTCTGTTTCAGGTTTAGGGACAGTTTATTGTATTTCTGGAGCTTTTGCCTGTGGTTTTGCTGTCAGTTGAGTCTTTAGACCTTGCAGCCTTCTAGTCTTGATGTCCTTGAAATGACATATTAGAAGTATGTTTATGAGGTGTTGCTAGGTAGTTGTATTTAGGAAACAGTTGAGCATGGTTCCTTGACCGCGTAAGTGCAGTACTGCCAAGAGACTGAGCAGGGTCACCTTCTTGATCACTGAAGAATAAGTCTGTTTGGGCCCATTTCGGCGCGGCGCCGCCCGGGCCCATTTCGGCGCGGCGCCGCCCGGGCCCATTTCGGCGCGGCGCCGCCCGGGCCCATTTCGGCGCGGCGCCGCCCGGGCCCATTTCGGCGCGGCGCCGCCCGGGCCCATTTCGGCGCGGCGCCGCCCGGGCCCATTTCGGCGCGGCGCCGCCCGGGCCCATTTCGGCGCGGCGCCGCCCGGGCCCATTTCGGCGCGGCGCCGCCCGGGCCCATTACTCAGGTGGAGCTACTGAGCAGGTGAGGTAAAGGAACCGGGAACAGAGAAGTATTGCACAATGGTATGTTGCATTAGTTGTAGTGTGCGTTGTGCAGGACATGGGTATTAGGGCTTGCATGGTAGTGAATGCTGGTTCTCTGTGTTTACAGATAGGGATGAGCCTGTTTAAACTAATTCCAGTTCAAAAAGTTTCAGTTTTTAGCTTGGTGATATTGTCAATTCAATATTAAAACCTGCAGAATAAGCCAAAGGCGATTTTTGCTTCTAGAATCACTGCAAATATTTGGTCTGCTCTCTGCATGCTTTTGAGATAAAGTTTATTTTAAAAAAGAAACAAAAAGAAAAACAGCTACTTCTCTTGCTCTATTTCTACTTTCTTGTGCTTTGCCCCTCCCCTTTCCCAGGTGATTGGGTTTGGGTGCTGGGCGGGGGCCAAAAGGTATATGAGCCCCAGCCATGGCATCAGAGTGCTCCTTCTGCCTGGGCTGCTCTTTGGGGGCAGTGCTTTGTGTTTCCTTCAGTCAGTTGCAGGGTTCTTTAGGTGGGTCAGAGTCTATGGACTGATGCATTTTCAAGTAGAAACCGGTACGCATATCTTTTCGAGGTGGCAACTGGTAGGATCTGTCATAGTAAAGCAATCTAAGTAGTAGGTGCCTGTATTGCACGCAGCTCTTCCTCAGGTGAGTAGTTATTACAGCAGTTTTACGGATAGTATGGCGATGTTATTTTGTGTGTTTGCTTTGTGTTTCTGGGTCCCTTATGATTTTTGCAGAATTACAGGGCTTTTTGTGAGTCTTTGCCTTATATGTCAAATCATATCAAAGTCACAACCTTGGTGGCAAAGTGATGGAGCAGGGTTTAGGAGAAATGTATCATCGAAGCGCCCTGTGTGAGCATGTATCTGAAAATGGCAGCAGTGGGCATGTAAGGGGTATTCTGTTTCAGGTTTAGGGACAGTTTATTGTATTTCTGGAGCTTTTGCCTGTGGTTTTGCTGTCAGTTGAGTCTTTAGACCTTGCAGCCTTCTAGTCTTGATGTCCTTGAAATGACATATTAGAAGTATGTTTATGAGGTGTTGCTAGGTAGTTGTATTTAGGAAACAGTTGAGCATGGTTCCTTGACCGCGTAAGTGCAGTACTGCCAAGAGACTGAGCAGGGTCACCTTCTTGATCACTGAAGAATAAGTCTGTTTGGGCCCATTTCGGCGCGGCGCCGCCCGGGCCCATTTCGGCGCGGCGCCGCCCGGGCCCATTTCGGCGCGGCGCCGCCCGGGCCCATTTCGGCGCGGCGCCGCCCGGGCCCATTTCGGCGCGGCGCCGCCCGGGCCCATTTCGGCGCGGCGCCGCCCGGGCCCATTTCGGCGCGGCGCCGCCCGGGCCCATTTCGGCGCGGCGCCGCCCGGGCCCATTTCGGCGCGGCGCCGCCCGGGCCCATTTCGGCGCGGCGCCGCCCGGGCCCATTTCGGCGCGGCGCCGCCCGGGCCCATTTCGGCGCGGCGCCGCCCGGGCCCATTTCGGCGCGGCGCCGCCCGGGCCCATTACTCAGGTGGAGCTACTGAGCAGGTGAGGTAAAGGAACCGGGAACAGAGAAGTATTGCACAATGGTATGTTGCATTAGTTGTAGTGTGCGTTGTGCAGGACATGGGTATTAGGGCTTGCATGGTAGTGAATGCTGGTTCTCTGTGTTTACAGATGGGGATGAGCCTGTGTAAAGTAATTCCAGTTCAAAAAGTTTCAGTTATTAGCTTGGTGATATTGTCCATTCAATATTAAAACCTGCAGAATAAGCCAAAGGCGATTTTTGCTTCTAGAATCACTGCAAATATTTGGTCTGCTCTCTGCATGCTTTTGAGATAAAGTTTATTTAAAAAAAGAAACAAAAAGAAAAACAGCTACTTCTCTTGCTCTATTTCTACTTTCTTGTGCTTTGCCCCTCCCCTTTCCCAGGTGATTGGGTTTGGGTGCTGGGCGGGGCCAAAAGGTATATGAGCCCCAGGCATGGCATCAGAGTGCTCCTTCTGCCTGGGCTGCTCTTTGGGGGCAGTGCTTTGTGTTTCCTTCAGTCAGTTGCAGGGTTCTTTAGGTGGGTCAGAGTCTATGGACTGATGCATTTTCAAGTAGAAACCGGTACGCATATCTTTTCGAGGTGGCAACTGGTAGGATCTGTCATAGTAAAGCAATCTAAGTAGTAGGTGCCTGTATTGCACGCAGCTCTTCCTCAGGTGAGTAGTTATTACAGCAGTTTTACGGATAGTATGGCGATGTTATTTTGTGTGTTTGCTTTGTGTTTCTGGGTCCCTTATGATTTTTGCAGAATTACAGGGCTTTTTGTGAGTCTTTGCCTATAAGTCAAATCATATCAAAGTCACAACCTTGGTGGCAAAGTGATGGAGCAGGGTTTAGGAGAAATGTATCATCGAAGCGCCCTGTGTGAGCATGTATCTGAAAATGGCAGCAGTGGGCATGTAAGGGGTATTCTGTTTCAGGTTTAGGGACAGTTTACTGTATTTCTGGAGCTTTTGCCTGTGGTTTTGCTGTCAGTTGAGTCTTTAGACCTTGCAGCCTTCTAGTCTTGATGTCCTTGAAATGACATATTAGAAGTATGTTTATGAGGTGTTGCTAGGTAGTTGTATTTAGGAAACAGTTGAGCATGGTTCCTTGACCGCGTAAGTGCAGTACTGCCAAGAGACTGAGCAGGGTCACCTTCTTCATCACTGAAGAATAAGTCTGTTTGGGCCCATTTCGGCGCGGCGCCGCCCGGGCCCATTTCGGCGCGGCGCCGCCCGGGCCCATTTCGGCGCGGCGCCGCCCGGGCCCATTTCGGCGCGGCGCCGCCCGGGCCCATTTCGGCGCGGCGCCGCCCGGGCCCATTTCGGCGCGGCGCCGCCCGGGCCCATTTCGGCGCGGCGCCGCCCGGGCCCATTTCGGCGCGGCGCCGCCCGGGCCCATTTCGGCGCGGCGCCGCCCGGGCCCATTTCGGCGCGGCGCCGCCCGGGCCCATTTCGGCGCGGCGCCGCCCGGGCCCATTTCGGCGCGGCGCCGCCCGGGCCCATTTCGGCGCGGCGCCGCCCGGGCCCATTTCGGCGCGGCGCCGCCCGGGCCCATTTCGGCGCGGCGCCGCCCGGGCCCATTTCGGCGCGGCGCCGCCCGGGCCCATTACTCAGGTGGAGCTACTGAGCAGGTGAGGTAAAGGAACCGGGAACAGAGAAGTATTGCACAATGGTATGTTGCATTAGTTGTAGTGTGCGTTGTGCAGGACATGGGTATTAGGGCTTGCATGGTAGTGAATGCTGGTTCTCTGTGTTTACAGATGGGGATGAGCCTGTTTAAACTAATTCCAGTTCAAAAAGTTTCAGTTTTTAGCTTGGTGATATTGTCAATTCAATATTAAAACCTGCAGAATAAGCCAAAGGCGGTTTTTGCTTCTAGAATCACTGCAAATATTTGGTCTGCTCTCTGCATGCTTTTGAGATAAAGTTTATTTAAAAAAAGAAACAAAAAGAAAAACAGCTACTTCTCTTGCTCTATTTCTACTTTCTTGTGCTTTGCCCCTCCCCTTTCCCAGGTGATTGGGTTTGGGTGCTGGGCGGGGCCAAAAGGTATATGAGCCCCAGGCATGGCATCAGAGTGCTCCTTCTGCCTGGGCTGCTCTTTGGGGGTAAGTGCTTTGTGTTTCCTTCAGTCAGTTGCAGGGTTCTTTAGGTGGGTCAGAGTCTATGGACTGATGCATTTTCAAGTAGAAACCGGTACGCATATCTTTTCGAGGTGGCAACTGGTAGGATCTGTCATAGTAAAGCAATCTAAGTAGTAGGTGCCTGTATTGCACGCAGCTCTTCCTCAGGTGAGTAGTTATTACAGCAGTTTTACGGATAGTATGGCGATGTTATTTTGTGTGTTTGCTTTGTGTTTCTGGGTCCCTTATGATTTTTTCAGAATTACAGGGCTTTTTGTGAGTCTTTGCCTATATGTCAAATCATATCAAAGTCACAACCTTGGTGGCAAAGTGATGGAGCAGGGTTTAGGAGAAATGTATCATCGAAGCGCCCTGTGTGAGCATGTATCTGAAAATGGCAGCAGTGGGCATGTAAGGGGTATTCTGTTTCAGGTTTAGGGACAGTTTATTGTATTTCTGGAGCTTTTGCCTGTGGTTTTGCTGTCAGTTGAGTCTTTAGACCTTGCAGCCTTCTAGTCTTGATGTCCTTGAAATGACATATTAGAAGTATGTTTATGAGGTGTTGCTAGGTAGTTGTATTTAGGAAACAGTTGAGCATGGTTCCTTGACCGCGTAAGTGCAGTACTGCCAAGAGACTGAGCAGGGTCACCTTCTTGATCACTGAAGAATAAGTCTGTTTGGGCCCATTTCGGCGCGGCGCCGCCCGGGCCCATTTCGGCGCGGCGCCGCCCGGGCCCATTTCGGCGCGGCGCCGCCCGGGCCCATTTCGGCGCGGCGCCGCCCGGGCCCATTTCGGCGCGGCGCCGCCCGGGCCCATTACTCAGGTGGAGCTACTGAGCAGGTGAGGTAAAGGAACCGGGAACAGAGAAGTATTGCACAATGGTATGTTGCATTAGTTGTAGTGTGCGTTGTGCAGGACATGGGTATTAGGGCTTGCATGGTAGTGAATGCTGGTTCTCTGTGTTTACAGATAGGGATGAGCCTGTTTAAACTAATTCCAGTTCAAAAAGTTTCAGCTATTAGCTTGGTGATATTGTCAATTCAATATTAAAACCTGCAGAATAAGCCAAAGGCGATTTTTGCTTCTAGAATCACTGCAAATATTTGGTCTGCTCTCTGCATGCTTTTGAGATAAAGTTTATTTTAAAAAAGAAACAAAAAGAAAAACAGCACTTCTCTTGCTCTATTTCTACTTTCTTGTGCTTTGCCCCTCCCCTTTCCCAGGTGATTGGGTTTGGGTGCTGGGCGGGGCCAAAAGGTATATGAGCCCCAGCCATGGCATCAGAGTGCTCCTTCTGCCTGGGCTGCTCTTTGGGGGCAGTGCTTTGTGTTTCCTTCAGTCAGTTGCAGGGTTCTTTAGGTGGGTCAGAGTCTATGGACTGATGCATTTTCAAGTAGAAACCGGTACGCATATCTTTTCGAGGTGGCAACTGGTAGGATCTGTCATAGTAAAGCAATCTAAGTAGTAGGTGCCTGTATTGCACGCAGCTCTTCCTCAGGTGAGTAGTTATTACAGCAGTTTTACGGATAGTATGGCGATGTTATTTTGTGTGTTTGCTTTGTGTTTCTGGGTCCCTTATGATTTTTTCAGAATTACAGGGCTTTTTGTGAGTCTTTGCCTTTATGTCAAATCATATCAAAGTCACAACCTTGGTGGCAAAGTGATGGAGCAGGGTTTAGGAGAAATGTATCATCGAAGCGCCCTGTGTGAGCATGTATCTGAAAATGGCAGCAGTGGGCATGTAAGGGGTATTCTGTTTCAGGTTTAGGGACAGTTTATTGTATTTCTGGAGCTTTTGCCTGTGGTTTTGCTGTCAGTTGAGTCTTTAGACCTTGCAGCCTTCTAGTCTTGATGTCCTTGAAATGACATATTAGAAGTATGTTTATGAGGTGTTGCTAGGTAGTTGTATTTAGGAAACAGTTGAGCATGGTTCCTTGACCGCGTAAGTGCAGTACTGCCAAGAGACTGAGCAGGGTCACCTTCTTCATCACTGAAGAATAAGTCTGTTTGGGCCCATTTCGGCGCGGCGCCGCCCGGGCCCATTTCGGCGCGGCGCCGCCCGGGCCCATTTCGGCGCGGCGCCGCCCGGGCCCATTTCGGCGCGGCGCCGCCCGGGCCCATTTCGGCGCGGCGCCGCCCGGGCCCATTTCGGCGCGGCGCCGCCCGGGCCCATTTCGGCGCGGCGCCGCCCGGGCCCATTTCGGCGCGGCGCCGCCCGGGCCCATTTCGGCGCGGCGCCGCCCGGGCCCATTTCGGCGCGGCGCCGCCCGGGCCCATTTCGGCGCGGCGCCGCCCGGGCCCATTACTCAGGTGGAGCTACTGAGCAGGTGAGGTAAAGGAACCGGGAACAGAGAAGTATTGCACAATGGTATGTTGCATTAGTTGTAGTGTGCGTTGTGCAGGACATGGGTATTAGGGCTTGCATGGTAGTGAATGCTGGTTCTCTGTGTTTACAGATAGGGATGAGCCTGTTTAAACTAATTCCAGTTCAAAAAGTTTCAGCTATTAGCTTGGTGATATTGTCAATTCAATATTAAAACCTGCAGAATAAGCCAAAGGCGATTTTTGCTTCTAGAATCACTGCAAATATTTGGTCTGCTCTCTGCATGCTTTTGAGATAAAGTTTATTTTAAAAAAGAAACAAAAAGAAAAACAGCTACTTCTCTTGCTCTATTTCTACTTTCTTGTGCTTTGCCCCTCCCCTTTCCCAGGTGATTGGGTTTGGGTGCTGGGCAGGGCCAAAAGGTATATGAGCCCCAGCCATGGCATCAGAGTGCTCCTTCTGCCTGGGCTGCTCTTTGGGGGCAGTGCTTTGTGTTTCCTTCAGTCAGTTGCAGGGTTCTTTAGGTGGGTCAGAGTCTATGGACTGATGCATTTTCAAGTAGAAACCGGTACGCATATCTTTTCGAGGTGGCAACTGGTAGGATCTGTCATAGTAAAGCAATCTAAGTAGTAGGTGCCTGTATTGCACGCAGCTCTTCCTCAGGTGAGTAGTTATTACAGCAGTTTTACGGATAGTATGGCGATGTTATTTTGTGTGTTTGCTTTGTGTTTCTGGGTCCCTTATGATTTTTTCAGAATTACAGGGCTTTTTGTGAGTCTTTGCCTTTATGTCAAATCATATCAAAGTCACAACCTTGGTGGCAAAGTGATGGAGCAGGGTTTAGGAGAAATGTATCATCGAAGCGCCCTGTGTGAGCATGTATCTGAAAATGGCAGCAGTGGGCATGTAAGGGGTATTCTGTTTCAGGTTTAGGGACAGTTTATTGTATTTCTGGAGCTTTTGCCTGTGGTTTTGCTGTCAGTTGAGTCTTTAGACCTTGCAGCCTTCTAGTCTTGATGTCCTTGAAATGACATATTAGAAGTATGTTTATGAGGTGTTGCTAGGTAGTTGTATTTAGGAAACAGTTGAGCATGGTTCCTTGACCGCGTAAGTGCAGTACTGCCAAGAGACTGAGCAGGGTCACCTTCTTGATCACTGAAGAATAAGTCTGTTTGGGCCCATTTCGGCGCGGCGCCGCCCGGGCCCATTTCGGCGCGGCGCCGCCCGGGCCCATTTCGGCGCGGCGCCGCCCGGGCCCATTTCGGCGCGGCGCCGCCCGGGCCCATTTCGGCGCGGCGCCGCCCGGGCCCATTTCGGCGCGGCGCCGCCCGGGCCCATTTCGGCGCGGCGCCGCCCGGGCCCATTACTCAGGTGGAGCTACTGAGCAGGTGAGGTAAAGGAACCGGGAACAGAGAAGTATTGCACAATGGTATGTTGCATTAGTTGTAGTGTGCGTTGTGCAGGACATGGGTATTAGGGCTTGCATGGTAGTGAATGCTGGTTCTCTGTGTTTACAGATGGGGATGAGCCTGTTTAAACTAATTCCAGTTCAAAAAGTTTCAGTTTTTAGCTTGGTGATATTGTCAATTCAATATTAAAACCTGCAGAATAAGCCAAAGGCGATTTTTGCTTCTAGAATCACTGCAAATATTTGGTCTGCTCTCTGCATGCTTTTGAGATAAAGTTTATTTTAAAAAAGAAACAAAAAGAAAAACAGCTACTTCTCTTGCTCTATTTCTACTTTCTTGTGCTTTGCCCCTCCCCTTTCCCAGGTGATTGGGTTTGGGTGCTGGGCGGGGCCAAAAGGTATATGAGCCCCAGCCATGGCATCAGAGTGCTCCTTCTGCCTGGGCTGCTCTTTGGGGGCAGTGCTTTGTGTTTCCTTCAGTCAGTTGCAGGGTTCTTTAGGTGGGTCAGAGTCTATGGACTGATGCATTTTCAAGTAGAAACCGGTACGCATATCTTTTCGAGGTGGCAACTGGTAGGATCTGTCATAGTAAAGCAATCTAAGTAGTAGGTGCCTGTATTGCATGCAGCTCTTCCTCAGGTGAGTAGTTATTACAGCAGTTTTACGGATAGTATGGCGATGTTATTTTGTGTGTTTGCTTTGTGTTTCTGGGTCCCTTATGATTTTTGCAGAATTACAGGGCTTTTTGTGAGTCTTTGCCTTTATGTCAAATCATATCAAAGTCACAACCTTGGTGGCAAAGTGATGGAGCAGGGTTTAGGAGAAATGTATCATCGAAGCGCCCTGTGTGAGCATGTATCTGAAAATGGCAGCAGTGGGCATGTAAGGGGTATTCTGTTTCAGGTTTAGGGACAGTTTATTGTATTTCTGGAGCTTTTGCCTGTGGTTTTGCTGTCAGTTGAGTCTTTAGACCTTGCAGCCTTCTAGTCTTGATGTCCTTGAAATGACATATTAGAAGTATGTTTATGAGGTGTTGCTAGGTAGTTGTATTTAGGAAACAGTTGAGCATGGTTCCTTGACCGCGTAAGTGCAGTACTGCCAAGAGACTGAGCAGGGTCACCTTCTTGATCACTGAAGAATAAGTCTGTTTGGGCCCATTTCGGCGCGGCGCCGCCCGGGCCCATTTCGGCGCGGCGCCGCCCGGGCCCATTTCGGCGCGGCGCCGCCCGGGCCCATTTCGGCGCGGCGCCGCCCGGGCCCATTTCGGCGCGGCGCCGCCCGGGCCCATTACTCAGGTGGAGCTACTGAGCAGGTGAGGTAAAGGAACCGGGAACAGAGAAGTATTGCACAATGGTATGTTGCATTAGTTGTAGTGTGCGTTGTGCAGGACATGGGTATTAGGGCTTGCATGGTAGTGAATGCTGGTTCTCTGTGTTTACAGATAGGGATGAGCCTGTTTAAACTAATTCCAGTTCAAAAAGTTTCAGCTATTAGCTTGGTGATATTGTCAATTCAATATTAAAACCTGCAGAATAAGCCAAAGGCGATTTTTGCTTCTAGAATCACTGCAAATATTTGGTCTGCTCTCTGCATGCTTTTGAGATAAAGTTTATTTTAAAAAGAAACAAAAAGAAAAACAGCACTTCTCTTGCTCTATTTCTACTTTCTTGTGCTTTGCCCCTCCCCTTTCCCAGGTGATTGGGTTTGGGTGCTGGGCGGGGCCAAAAGGTATATGAGCCCCAGCCATGGCATCAGAGTGCTCCTTCTGCCTGGGCTGCTCTTTGGGGGCAGTGCTTTGTGTTTCCTTCAGTCAGTTGCAGGGTTCTTTAGGTGGGTCAGAGTCTATGGACTGATGCATTTTCAAGTAGAAACCGGTACGCATATCTTTTCGAGGTGGCAACTGGTAGGATCTGTCATAGTAAAGCAATCTAAGTAGTAGGTGCCTGTATTGCACGCAGCTCTTCCTCAGGTGAGTAGTTATTACAGCAGTTTTACGGATAGTATGGCGATGTTATTTTGTGTGTTTGCTTTGTGTTTCTGGGTCCCTTATGATTTTTTCAGAATTACAGGGCTTTTTGTGAGTCTTTGCCTATATGTCAAATCATATCAAAGTCACAACCTTGGTGGCAAAGTGATGGAGCAGGGTTTAGGAGAAATGTATCATCGAAGCGCCCTGTGTGAGCATGTATCTGAAAATGGCAGCAGTGGGCATGTAAGGGGTATTCTGTTTCAGGTTTAGGGACAGTTTACTGTATTTCTGGAGCTTTTGCCTGTGGTTTTGCTGTCAGTTGAGTCTTTAGACCTTGCAGCCTTCTAGTCTTGATGTCCTTGAAATGACATATTAGAAGTATGTTTATGAGGTGTTGCTAGGTAGTTGTATTTAGGAAACAGTTGAGCATGGTTCCTTGACCGCGTAAGTGCAGTACTGCCAAGAGACTGAGCAGGGTCACCTTCTTGATCACTGAAGAATAAGTCTGTTTGGGCCCATTTCGGCGCGGCGCCGCCCGGGCCCATTTCGGCGCGGCGCCGCCCGGGCCCATTTCGGCGCGGCGCCGCCCGGGCCCATTTCGGCGCGGCGCCGCCCGGGCCCATTTCGGCGCGGCGCCGCCCGGGCCCATTTCGGCGCGGCGCCGCCCGGGCCCATTTCGGCGCGGCGCCGCCCGGGCCCATTACTCAGGTGGAGCTACTGAGCAGGTGAGGTAAAGGAACCGGGAACAGAGAAGTATTGCACAATGGTATGTTGCATTAGTTGTAGTGTGCGTTGTGCAGGACATGGGTATTAGGGCTTGCATGGTAGTGAATGCTGGTTCTCTGTGTTTACAGATGGGGATGAGCCTGTTTAAACTAATTCCAGTTCAAAAAGTTTCAGTTTTTAGCTTGGTGATATTGTCAATTCAATATTAAAACCTGCAGAATAAGCCAAAGGCGATTTTTGCTTCTAGAATCACTGCAAATATTTGGTCTGCTCTCTGCATGCTTTTGAGATAAAGTTTATTTTAAAAAAGAAACAAAAAGAAAAACAGCTACTTCTCTTGCTCTATTTCTACTTTCTTGTGCTTTGCCCCTCCCCTTTCCCAGGTGATTGGGTTTGGGTGCTGGGCGGGGCCAAAAGGTATATGAGCCCCAGCCATGGCATCAGAGTGCTCCTTCTGCCTGGGCTGCTCTTTGGGGGCAGTGCTTTGTGTTTCCTTCAGTCAGTTGCAGGGTTCTTTAGGTGGGTCAGAGTCTATGGACTGATGCATTTTCAAGTAGAAACCGGTACGCATATCTTTTCGAGGTGGCAACTGGTAGGATCTGTCATAGTAAAGCAATCTAAGTAGTAGGTGCCTGTATTGCACGCAGCTCTTCCTCAGGTGAGTAGTTATTACAGCAGTTTTACGGATAGTATGGCGATGTTATTTTGTGTGTTTGCTTTGTGGTTCTGGGTCCCTTATGATTTTTGCAGAATTACAGGGCTTTTTGTGAGTCTTTGCCTATATGTCAAATCATATCAAAGTCACAACCTTGGTGGCAAAGTGATGGAGCAGGGTTTAGGAGAAATGTATCATCGAAGCGCCCTGTGTGAGCATGTATCTGAAAATGGCAGCAGTGGGCATGTAAGGGGTATTCTGTTTCAGGTTTAGGGACAGTTTATTGTATTTCTGGAGCTTTTGCCTGTGGTTTTGCTGTCAGTTGAGTCTTTAGACCTTGCAGCCTTCTAGTCTTGATGTCCTTGAAATGACATATTAGAAGTATGTTTATGAGGTGTTGCTAGGTAGTTGTATTTAGGAAACAGTTGAGCATGGTTCCTTGACCGCGTAAGTGCAGTACTGCCAAGAGACTGAGCAGGGTCACCTTCTTGATCACTGAAGAATAAGTCTGTTTGGGCCCATTTCGGCGCGGCGCCGCCCGGGCCCATTTCGGCACGGCGCCGCCCGGGCCCATTTCGGCGCGGCGCCGCCCGGGCCCATTTCGGCGCGGCGCCGCCCGGGCCCATTTCGGCGCGGCGCCGCCCGGGCCCATTACTCAGGTGGAGCTACTGAGCAGGTGAGGTAAAGGAACCGGGAACAGAGAAGTATTGCACAATGGTATGTTGCATTAGTTGTAGTGTGCGTTGTGCAGGACATGGGTATTAGGGCTTGCATGGTAGTGAATGCTGGTTCTCTGTGTTTACAGATAGGGATGAGCCTGTTTAAACTAATTCCAGTTCAAAAAGTTTCAGCTATTAGCTTGGTGATATTGTCAATTCAATATTAAAACCTGCAGAATAAGCCAAAGGCGATTTTTGCTTCTAGAATCACTGCAAATATTTGGTCTGCTCTCTGCATGCTTTTGAGATAAAGTTTATTTTAAAAAAGAAACAAAAAGAAAAACAGCTACTTCTCTTGCTCTATTTCTACTTTCTTGTGCTTTGCCCCTCCCCTTTCCCAGGTGATTGGGTTTGGGTGCTGGGCGGGGCCAAAAGGTATATGAGCCCCAGCCATGGCATCAGAGTGCTCCTTCTGCCTGGGCTGCTCTTTGGGGGCAGTGCTTTGTGTTTCCTTCAGTCAGTTGCAGGGTTCTTTAGGTGGGTCAGAGTCTATGGACTGATGCATTTTCAAGTAGAAACCGGTACGCATATCTTTTCGAGGTGGCAACTGGTAGGATCTGTCATAGTAAAGCAATCTAAGTAGTAGGTGCCTGTATTGCACGCAGCTCTTCCTCAGGTGAGTAGTTATTACAGCAGTTTTACGGATAGTATGGCGATGTTATTTTGTGTGTTTGCTTTGTGTTTCTGGGTCCCTTATGATTTTTGCAGAATTACAGGGCTTTTTGTGAGTCTTTGACTTTATGTCAAATCATATCAAAGTCACAACCTTGGTGGCAAAGTGATGGAGCAGGGTTTAGGAGAAATGTATCATCGAAGCGCCCTGTGTGAGTATGTATCTGAAAATGGCAGCAGTGGGCATGTAAGGGGTATTCTGTTTCAGGTTTAGGGACAGTTTATTGTATTTCTGGAGCTTTTGCCTGTGGTTTTGCTGTCAGTTGAGTCTTTAGACCTTGCAGCCTTCTAGTCTTGATGTCCTTGAAATGACATATTAGAAGTATGTTTATGAGGTGTTGCTAGGTAGTTGTATTTAGGAAACAGTTGAGCATGGTTCCTTGACCGCGTAAGTGCAGTACTGCCAAGAGACTGAGCAGGGTCACCTTCTTGATCACTGAAGAATAAGTCTGTTTGGGCCCATTTCGGCGCGGCGCCGCCCGGGCCCATTTCGGCGCGGCGCCGCCCGGGCCCATTTCGGCGCGGCGCCGCCCGGGCCCATTTCGGCGCGGCGCCGCCCGGGCCCATTTCGGCGCGGCGCCGCCCGGGCCCATTTCGGCGCGGCGCCGCCCGGGCCCATTTCGGCGCGGCGCCGCCCGGGCCCATTTCGGCGCGGCGCCGCCCGGGCCCATTTCGGCGCGGCGCCGCCCGGGCCCATTACTCAGGTGGAGCTACTGAGCAGGTGAGGTAAAGGAACCGGGAACAGAGAAGTATTGCACAATGGTATGTTGCATTAGTTGTAGTGTGCGTTGTGCAGGACATGGGTATTAGGGCTTGCATGGTAGTGAATGCTGGTTCTCTGTGTTTACAGATGGGGATGAGCCTGTTTAAACTAATTCCAGTTCAAAAAGTTTCAGTTTTTAGCTTGGTGATATTGTCAATTCAATATTAAAACCTGCAGAATAAGCCAAAGGCGATTTTTGCTTCTAGAATCACTGCAAATATTTGGTCTGCTCTCTGCATGCTTTTGAGATAAAGTTTATTTTAAAAAAGAAACAAAAAGAAAAACAGCTACTTCTCTTGCTCTATTTCTACTTTCTTGTGCTTTGCCCCTCCCCTTTCCCAGGTGATTGGGTTTGGGTGCTGGGCGGGGCCAAAAGGTATATGAGCCCCAGCCATGGCATCAGAGTGCTCCTTCTGCCTGGGCTGCTCTTTGGGGGCAGTGCTTTGTGTTTCCTTCAGTCAGTTGCAGGGTTCTTTAGGTGGGTCAGAGTCTATGGACTGATGCATTTTCAAGTAGAAACCGGTACGCATATCTTTTCGAGGTGGCAACTGGTAGGATCTGTCATAGTAAAGCAATCTAAGTAGTAGGTGCCTGTATTGCACGCAGCTCTTCCTCAGGTGAGTAGTTATTACAGCAGTTTTACGGATAGTATGGCGATGTTATTTTGTGTGTTTGCTTTGTGTTTCTGGGTCCCTTATGATTTTTTCAGAATTACAGGGCTTTTTGTGAGTCTTTGACTTTATGTCAAATCATATCAAAGTCACAACCTTGGTGGCAAAGTGATGGAGCAGGGTTTAGGAGAAATGTATCATCGAAGCGCCCTGTGTGAGCATGTATCTGAAAATGGCAGCAGTGGGCATGTAAGGGGTATTCTGTTTCAGGTTTAGGGACAGTTTATTGTATTTCTGGAGCTTTTGCCTGTGGTTTTGCTGTCAGTTGAGTCTTTAGACCTTGCAGCCTTCTAGTCTTGATGTCCTTGAAATGACATATTAGAAGTATGTTTATGAGGTGTTGCTAGGTAGTTGTATTTAGGAAACAGTTGAGCATGGTTCCTTGACCGCGTAAGTGCAGTACTGCCAAGAGACTGAGCAGGGTCACCTTCTTGATCACTGAAGAATAAGTCTGTTTGGGCCCATTTCGGCGCGGCGCCGCCCGGGCCCATTTCGGCGCGGCGCCGCCCGGGCCCATTTCGGCGCGGCGCCGCCCGGGCCCATTTCGGCGCGGCGCCGCCCGGGCCCATTTCGGCGCGGCGCCGCCCGGGCCCATTTCGGCGCGGCGCCGCCCGGGCCCATTTCGGCGCGGCGCCGCCCGGGCCCATTTCGGCGCGGCGCCGCCCGGGCCCATTACTCAGGTGGAGCTACTGAGCAGGTGAGGTAAAGGAACCGGGAACAGAGAAGTATTGCACAATGGTATGTTGCATTAGTTGTAGTGTGCGTTGTGCAGGACATGGGTATTAGGGCTTGCATGGTAGTGAATGCTGGTTCTCTGTGTTTACAGATGGGGATGAGCCTGTTTAAACTAATTCCAGTTCAAAAAGTTTCAGTTTTTAGCTTGGTGATATTGTCAATTCAATATTAAAACCTGCAGAATAAGCCAAAGGCGATTTTTGCTTCTAGAATCACTGCAAATATTTGGTCTGCTCTCTGCATGCTTTTGAGATAAAGTTTATTTTAAAAAAGAAACAAAAAGAAAAACAGCTACTTCTCTTGCTCTATTTCTACTTTCTTGTGCTTTGCCCCTCCCCTTTCCCAGGTGATTGGGTTTGGGTGCTGGGCGGGGCCAAAAGGTATATGAGCCCCAGCCATGGCATCAGAGTGCTCCTTCTGCCTGGGCTGCTCTTTGGGGGCAGTGCTTTGTGTTTCCTTCAGTCAGTTGCAGGGTTCTTTAGGTGGGTCAGAGTCTATGGACTGATGCATTTTCAAGTAGAAACCGGTACGCATATCTTTTCGAGGTGGCAACTGGTAGGATCTGTCATAGTAAAGCAATCTAAGTAGTAGGTGCCTGTATTGCACGCAGCTCTTCCTCAGGTGAGTAGTTATTACAGCAGTTTTACGGATAGTATGGCGATGTTATTTTGTGTGTTTGCTTTGTGTTTCTGGGTCCCTTATGATTTTTGCAGAATTACAGGGCTTTTTGTGAGTCTTTGCCTATATGTCAAATCATATCAAAGTCACAACCTTGGTGGCAAAGTGATGGAGCAGGGTTTAGGAGAAATGTATCATCGAAGCGCCCTGTGTGAGCATGTATCTGAAAATGGCAGCAGTGGGCATGTAAGGGGTATTCTGTTTCAGGTTTAGGGACAGTTTATTGTATTTCTGGAGCTTTTGCCTGTGGTTTTGCTGTCAGTTGAGTCTTTAGACCTTGCAGCCTTCTAGTCTTGATGTCCTTGAAATGACATATTAGAAGTATGTTTATGAGGTGTTGCTAGGTAGTTGTATTTAGGAAACAGTTGAGCATGGTTCCTTGACCGCGTAAGTGCAGTACTGCCAAGAGACTGAGCAGGGTCACCTTCTTGATCACTGAAGAATAAGTCTGTTTGGGCCCATTTCGGCGCGGCGCCGCCCGGGCCCATTTCGGCGCGGCGCCGCCCGGGCCCATTTCGGCGCGGCGCCGCCCGGGCCCATTTCGGCGCGGCGCCGCCCGGGCCCATTTCGGCGCGGCGCCGCCCGGGCCCATTTCGGCGCGGCGCCGCCCGGGCCCATTTCGGCGCGGCGCCGCCCGGGCCCATTACTCAGGTGGAGCTACTGAGCAGGTGAGGTAAAGGAACCGGGAACAGAGAAGTATTGCACAATGGTATGTTGCATTAGTTGTAGTGTGCGTTGTGCAGGACATGGGTATTAGGGCTTGCATGGTAGTGAATGCTGGTTCTCTGTGTTTACAGATAGGGATGAGCCTGTTTAAACTAATTCCAGTTCAAAAAGTTTCAGCTATTAGCTTGGTGATATTGTCAATTCAATATTAAAACCTGCAGAATAAGCCAAAGGCGATTTTTGCTTCTAGAATCACTGCAAATATTTGGTCTGCTCTCTGCATGCTTTTGAGATAAAGTTTATTTTAAAAAAGAAACAAAAAGAAAAACAGCTACTTCTCTTGCTCTATTTCTACTTTCTTGTGCTTTGCCCCTCCCCTTTCCCAGGTGATTGGGTTTGGGTGCTGGGCGGGGCCAAAAGGTATATGAGCCCCAGGCATGGCATCAGAGTGCTCCTTCTGCCTGGGCTGCTCTTTGGGGGCAGTGCTTTGTGTTTCCTTCAGTCAGTTGCAGGGTTCTTTAGGTGGGTCAGAGTCTATGGACTGATGCATTTTCAAGTAGAAACCGGTACGCATATCTTTTCGAGGTGGCAACTGGTAGGATCTGTCATAGTAAAGCAATCTAAGTAGTAGGTGCCTGTATTGCACGCAGCTCTTCCTCAGGTGAGTAGTTATTACAGCAGTTTTACGGATAGTATGGCGATGTTATTTTGTGTGTTTGCTTTGTGGTTCTGGGTCCCTTATGATTTTTGCAGAATTACAGGGCTTTTTGTGAGTCTTTGCCTATATGTCAAATCATATCAAAGTCACAACCTTGGTGGCAAAGTGATGGAGCAGGGTTTAGGAGAAATGTATCATCGAAGCGCCCTGTGTGAGCATGTATCTGAAAATGGCAGCAGTGGGCATGTAAGGGGTATTCTGTTTCAGGTTTAGGGACAGTTTATTGTATTTCTGGAGCTTTTGC